>NW_024581679.1:0-43942 GCF_017639235.1 Corvus kubaryi
TGCCTTCTCTCAGAGGATATATTTCTAAATTTGCCCAAACTGGAACAGAAGTCAATAATGTTTTAATTAAATTTCAACAGATTAGTTTATCTACAATGTTAAAATGGATGAATTATACTACATTAAATCCCTGTATGGACATACACATTCAGAATGAAAATGGCCTTAATACAATTTATGTCACTTTGCTTCCAAAGTAAATGGAGATAAACCAAATGAAAGCCACTTATATTTTGAATAACAGTATTTACACAGTGATTCAATGTAATTCAACTCATCTTTTAAAATTCCCATATTTTGTCACTTCATTATTTTTCCCTGAATGCTCCTGTGTAAACAAGTCTTCAAATTACCATCTTTTTAAACCTCCCATCTTGCTCACAATTTCCATCCTTGACATTCAGTAATTATTGCCCTTAGGTGGATCCTTCTCATTTTACTGTATCTTTTAAAGTTGGTATAACCAGGATGAAATAATTGCCATGATTAAGAGAGATTCTACAGTAAAGACCACCACAGAATCACAGAATGGGTAAGGCCAAAAGGGACCATAGTGGGTCATCTGGTCCAACCTCCCTGCTCAAGCAGGATTATCCCAGATCATGTGGCACAGAACTGTGTCCAGGCAGCTCTTGAATATCTCCAGACAGGGAAAACTCCACAACCTCTGGGCAACTGGTTCCCATGCATGGTCACTGCACACTAAGAAGTAAATAAGTTCTTCCTCATGGTTTGGTGGAACTTCCTGTACACCACTGCAATAATCTTTGTACACTTGTGTATCTTGCTATTTAACATAAAAAAGAGGCAAGACACTAATTAACTCTCTGTGGATGAACCATCTGAATTTGGAAATCACCACAATAGCCCTTTCTAGACTTTTACTTCAAAAGTTCACATGTTATGTAGTGTAAGTAGCAAGAATTACTTTTCATAAGAAATACAAGACTCTTGTCTGAGTCAGCTTTGGTCCAAACCAATGTTTAACAGTGTAAAAACTGTCAGTTTCAACAAAAGCAGCCCCATAATCACATCTGTAAAATCTGAATGGATAGTATTTAACTCCTGTTGCATGAACTCTGTCCATACACACACAAAAGCACTGATAAGTGCATTAGTACTGTCAGCAGAGAACAGAGTTCACACGTCCAGCAGGGTTAAGATGAAACTACCCTGGACTGTAACAGCACATCATGGTCTATAAGACTAATCCATTCTTCCAGTGCACTATATCTGCTAAAACCAGCAAATTCAGGAGTGAATATTTGCTTCCTAACAAGCGGAGATCTCCCTCTTGAAAGCTTTAATTGACTGGAATAGCCCTGGATAAACTGCCTAACAGAGATGCAGAGGGTTATCGGTGATGCAGGGCAGATGACACAAGCAGGGGTTGGAAAGAAAAGCAAGTGTAGCCAATAAGGCAGAACAGGTAAACTGTGCTGTTTGTGCCTGTTAAATCCCACTTGGTGTTTCTGCCTATTCTATCTGAACACACCTAATCAGTTACCTCATCTGCTGACACTTCCAATGACACCAGGATTCTAAGAACATGTACCCTACGGGAATGCCCACAGATAGACATCTGAAAATTTTAATGTAGTCCCTGGGGCCTTGGTCTGCAGTGAAACCTTCTGGAGTACACGTATGCATTTGTGTGCACATACAAACAAAGACTGTCACTTGCTGCCTCTTTGCCTCACATCTGCACTACAAGCATTTGTTAATGACCCAAGTACTAGCAAATACCACTGCCTCGCCAGAATTTGGGAAATTTCCAAAGTTAGCACCATTTTGTTCCAATTTTTTTTTTCTCTGCTTTTAACCTCACAGTTAAAGCCTTCCCCACTAGAACCCAATCCGAATGCATCCAAGCAACAACCATTCCCAGACCACCAGACACCTCAAGTATATACTCTGCTAGATTCATAATATCTAGGCCCTGTTAAGCTTGGAAAGAGATTTCTATTGGATTTCATCTTAGAATAGTATTATAAGCTGCTTCATCTACTGGCAAACAGGCATTTCAACCTTTTTGCAACTAAGAACAGACCCTCAAACACCATTTCTGAAACTCAGCTGCTTGGTAGGAAACAACCAAGTTTTCTGGGATCTTTAAAGGGAATTTGGCCAGGAAACAAATCAGAATTGAGCTGAGACTAACCAGGGTAAAGGTTGCTTATATCTGCAGATTACCCCTCTCTGCTTTTCTAATTCACTCACCATGCCTTATCTTTCCATTAATCTTTAATAAACCTTTTAGTTAATTCCCCAAACACATGCAATCTACATGACAGCAGGATACAGTGCAAAAGCAGTCCATGGATATGAGGAAATAGGCAGCAGAGGAATCAAATGAGGGAAAACTTTCAGGATTAAAACTACCCAAACTGCAGGTCAGTGCAAAATGATGAGCAACTGGGAGAAAGCAGCAGTAAAGGGGAAAGCAGACAGGAGGGAGGGGCTGTTAAGGGTATTAGTATTTATCTGACCATTGGATTCATTTTCTCAATGGGGCCTTCCTGTCTTTTCAACTCTGGATCCACTTTGACAAAAACAGGCAATCTGATTTCAAACTTGGGAGCCTCTGAAATGTGGAAACCCCTCTCTATGCTGACAACAAGGATATAGCTAGATTAAAAGGTAAATGCAATTTAACCCACCCCAGCAGAAACTGTAATCAAATTATATTGCCTCTAAATATGATAAGTTTGGGACTGGGGCCCTCAGGGAAAGAGAAGGTGTCTTGCAAACACAAACACAAAGAAACATGTTAAAGGAGACTGCCAAATCAATGCATGAATTATGATTTCTACCCTCCTTCTCTCCCCCCCAGGGTGCTTGATAAGCTGCTGATTGCTTCTAAAATATCTACTACCAATGCTAGGAACTGATTAAGCAGCTTACAAAGCACTGGGGGCTAAGAGACAGGCCCACCAGGGAGACTGCAGCTCTGGAGTTAAGTAGCTTGCTTTTTCATGGCTTGATTATTAAAGATGAGATAGCAGAACATGCTGAAAAGATGTTGAAACAGTTTTAGACCTCAGGCAACTGGCCTTTTTATTTTATATATGGAATAATTTCTACCCTGTGACTTCACCAGCCAACAAAAACCATGTTTCCCGTTGTTCTGTGGTCTCCAGCTCTGAGGGGCATCTGAGCTACCTCAACTTAATGTGTCAACTGAACATCCAGAACTGACTATGCTACCCATATCCTGCAAAAAAGGCACCACTAGAAAAGGGACACATAGGTGGAAGAAGCTTAAAACACTGTTTTACATGCCACTGCCAACAGTATTAGTGTGAACACAGAGGTGCCCAGGTCAGCTAGCACATCTCATCTCATTTCTTCTTCCACTGTGCATCTGCAGCACATTCACCTTCGATTCCCTATCCTCTCTTTTCAGCTCTTTTTTCCAAATTCTTGTTTTTTAATCTGTTACATAATAAAATTCTGCTGTTCAGGTAAATGTACTGCAAAGTGCTTGCTTAGTTGAATCAGTATCAATGCAAAGACAAATTCTGCTGGCACATTACCTCTTCCATGGTCACATCTGTCATAGTAACACTGCACAGCTCAGCTTTGTGTAGCAGGCTTGCTGACATTTTGGGGGGCGGGGGTTAGGTTTTTCCCCCCTCTCTTGTGGCAATGCTCAGCAGACTTTGTAAATAATCATATTGCACTAGGGACTTTACAAACTTGAAAATTCCTGAATAACTACTCTTTCAAGCAAAGAAATAAATATTATTTGTCACCTGTAGGCTGAGACTTTATTGAGAATTTATCGAGCAGATGAAAAATTTTCACAGCAAAGTTCTTTGTGCAGACTACCGTTTTCTTTCACAGTCTCCTTCCATCCCCATTTGAACACTGATGCTCTAGCCTTTCTCTCTCATCCCTAACCGATGCCCCTGCTAACCCATTTTTATACTAAACTACAAACCACAGAGCCAATTTGGAAGTACAGCTATTTATGCTCTGAATAGCTAGAAGGGAAGTGTACAATTAGCACTGAAGATGAGACAAGGCTTCATGTGTAACAGGTAGAATTAACTGAAGACACTTACCTGCTGAAGGTCTGCCAGAGAATAAAGATGGATTTGCTGAAGAAGATACTCTCTGGGAAAGATCCTGAAAAGAGAAAAATAGAAGTGTGTTACACCTTTTTGACAGGGAAACTCCCAAGTTTCCTCTCCCCACCAAATAACAGAGGAACAGTGATAGAGAGAGAGAAACTGGAATTATATCACTCTCTAAGCACCAGCTGTTTTTACAGCTTTCTGCATGGGCCCAACAGTCCCACAATAGGAATGAATTCTGTGTCAGCGTCATTTTCCAATTGTCAGGTCATATACTGAGACATTAACAGCTGTTGAAAGCTCTTCCTGACCACAGATTATGTTTCTTTGAACAATTAATGTAGTAATAAGAACAAATAACTCAAACTACACATTAGAAGTATTTCTTGTGGTTTTGAGTACAAGATTCCTGGTCTGCTACAAAGCTGTAACACAGTTTCAGATGTGATTTACAGTTTTGTAACTGAAATAACTATACTGAGAAAAAGGTCATGCAGATACTGTTCTTCCAACACAGAGCAATATCAATTCCCCTTTGCATACAGAAATGTATGTATTGGTATAGACTCTAAACTGACTTACTTAAGAAAGCAGTATTTACCTTACATAAGCCAAGGTTTCAGGCAAGACCATTGCTTAGGTACTGACAGACCTGATAAGTAAAGCTAAATTACAGGACACTGAACAGAGAAGAGATGCCCTAATTAGAGCGATTGGCAGTAAAATGCAAAACTGGGTTAATATAACATCACAGAGGAAAAAAGGACATTGGAAAGTTAAGTGGATATTAGCTAAAAAAGTTTAAGAAAACCTATGTATTTGCTATAAAGATGTCAGGAATAGAAAAAGTACATCTATCTTTGTGTGCACACACAGAGAAACAACAATCTGGCTGGCTTTATTTTCCATCCACACAGAACAAATACACCACCCCACTCAGGTATCCTGGGAAGTGGAGAGTCACATTACTCTTGCAAAAAAGAAACCAAGTATCTTAAGAAGTGAAATTATTTCCCCACTACACGTTCTTTTTCAGAGTAGAAATTGTATATTCAGTTCCTATATCTCAATCACATAGTTTTAAGGCAGTACAGAAACAAGGCTCTTTATATTATTAAATGCACGAACAAAGGTCTGGCAAAGACTGGTTTGTAATGGTAGAGCTGAATGGCAGTGAACAGAAAGACCACTGCAAACGTTCAAAAACACCCCAAAGATAGCAAAAGGCCAGTATGAACTTACATGATCTTGATACGAGACTGTAGAGAAAGCACACAGTAGCTCAAACGAGATTTTAGGAGCTGCAACAATATAACCAGCTAAATCACAGATCGATAGAACAAGACTACCAAATGCAATCTTGCCACAGAATACTGAATCTAAGAAATAATGAAAATACCTCCTGGTACTCCATTAGTTGTCTTAAAGAACAACCTTATATTGATAGTTTTCAAAGCTGTATGTACTGAAGGGACTAGGACTTCTCACTGCTGCTACAGTACAAAGTCTCATAATTCCTTTTGTAATTTTGAAAAAAAATTAAGATTTATTGGGGTGGGAGGAGAAGAATTTTGCAAGCAAGGCACTGACAACTGCACGACACCCATCTTATAGCACTCTTCTGGAGCTGGACTGTGCCATTGCTCCTTCTTACTCACCAAGCATATCCACCCTACCCACCCAATGCCCAGCTGCAATCTCACTAGGACACTGCCATTCTCCCTTTCAGCTCTGTAGGCTATACTATTGCTCCTTTTAGAGGGGTCTGTGTTTCAGTGGCTCTGCTGCATCACACTTTCATAATACATTTGGCACAATGTCAAAGACCACTGAAAAACAGTCAAAATCCAGATATCAGACAACATATGACAGTGGAATTGCTCATTTGCACATAGCAGACTCACTAAAAGCTAAGGAGTCAACTCTGAACAGTATTTTGAAGCATTAGTATTTTTTCAGCTCAGATAGAATTGCTTTCATTAAAATTTACCCATCATTCTCCCCTGATCACACAGGCAGGCACTAAACAGCTTTGTCAAGAATTGTATCATTTGCTGATGCCCTTACAGCACTGCTAAGGAAAACAATTAGCTAATGAAAGATTTCCTTTTTCAGGAAATAGCCTGAATAGTCCATAATGCAAAAACTGTCAACAGCTAGTATTGATGACTAACATCACATTCCCCTGCCTTCAAGGATGGCCTTTTATTTCCCTGTTTCCTGCAAGTTCTAACTCCTAGTAAAAAGTGTGCAGATGAAAAGCAAACTCATGATCAACCAAATTCCTTTGTTAGGCGAGTCTCAGCCAGCACAGGCCCCGGTAACAAATTTTATCCCTGTACCTGTCCCCTTCTTTAAAACATGCTAATTTGCAGCAATACCTCTGCAGAGCTGGTACCCAATACACCTCCTCCCTTCCAAATCTATTTTCAGGGAAAAAAAAATAGGCATTGCCCTCCCAGTTTTACGTAATCACATACATATACACACATATACTCAGCACTCAAGTGAGGGGAGTGATTATTTCCATTGCTATAGAAACTGAGGCATAAAAAACCCCTCGGTAAGTAAGGCTGGTCCAGCTTCAGATTTGCAGTCCTGCTATTGACTTGAAAAACTGAAATTGGCTCTCTGTGGTAGGCCACAGAGAAACAGCCAAGCAGCCAAAGCTCACAAATGTAACAGCATTTACAAATGTCAGGAACCAACCGGACCAGTCCCTGTGTGATTCCCAACAACTGCAGAAGTGCAAAACACTCCTTCAACACTTGCCCACACCACCAAAGGTGGAAACCATACATCTCTGGCTCTGAAACCCTGAAATGGCCTAAAAGGAGGCAGCTCAGCCCCCACTCACATAAATGAAGTGCTTTCACTACACCTGCGGTGAGCTGAGCAACTGCTTCAAAAACAGGTCTTGCTGTGTTGCATGTCTGCAATTAAGTTCTCCTCCAGAAAATTTCTGTTAGTCCCATTTGGAAAGAAAACCCAAAGCACAACAGCTACCTGAATGTAACTGGTGAAGCACCTCCCAAAAATGCATCTGTTCATTGCCAGTTTTTGTCAGCCTCTAGTGGATGGGGAACAAGAGTGTAACAGGCATCAAAAAACTAAACTCAAACACATTTAAAAAAAAAAATTCTTCACAAAATGCAAGCAAATCAGCTGGGGCAGGAAATCCATACAGAGCAAGTACTCCAGCAAGCAAGAAAATGTCCGATGGCCAGTTTCCAACAGTTTGCTTGCCTGCACAGGTCCTCTGAGCCTAATGAGGTCATGGCTTACATGAAGTTCTTTTCTGTAGGAGGCACACAGGACTAATTCAGAGCTTCTTGCTTCCCAACACAGACACTTCCTCTCACATAACTAGTAGGAAAGTAGTGTCTATGCCATCTCTGTCCCTCTGTCATCTGCAACTGAAATTGTTCAAAGGAAACCAAAGTCAGTAGAGAACAGCAGGCGAGGTGGGGCTCACACCAATACCACACCATGGCATTAGCATCCAGACAAAGTATTACAAGGCATCAAGATCAACCTAAAATCACACTCATGTCCAAAAAATCTCACAGAGATCCAGAGCAGGCTAAGATAACTACACTTAGGAACACTTCACTAGAAAATATGTACTTAGTTTCTGCATGAGGTTGCACCAGGAGCTTTGAGCATGCCTGGATTAATATAAGGCCTTCATCAAAAAAGAGCAAAACATCAGCTTGAATTTTACTTTTCTCTTAATATAATAGTCCTTTATAAACACCAAATGGGAAATCTCTGATTAATCATTTTAAAGCAAAATAAAAGATGTCACTTTTCTAAATCTTTTGATTGATGTGCTACAACTAACTCGATTTTTTTTTTTAAGTTGGTCAATTAAAAGCATTTAATAAACAGTGGCCTTTCAGTCAAATCTTAACACAGAAAAGAAACTGGAGCGAACTAGACAGAGGTCAAACACAAGATGTTAAGACTCATCACAATAAAAACTCAAACCTCTGCAGCTTCAGAATGTGACCTGTGACCCTTGAGAGGCAAATATTATCAAGTGCACGTCCCACTAAAAGCACCTCCTAAGCTTTCACAGTTTGGAAACTGCCAGACCAGTTTCACCATTGATGAGTCACAGGACTGCTGTGCTGAAAACCTGGCTACCAGTCAGGGTTTAGCCTGCAATGAAGAAACCACGTTCAATGCTAACCAGCCTCTAGCTTTGCCACTTACTGTGAACAATGAAATCCAAAGTCCTATTGGTTAAAGGTCTCTAAATTGCTTTATTATTATGTCCTAGATATAAACACAATCAATGTAAGCAGAAAAGAAACACACCACCCAAGACTTTTGATCCAACTAAAAGAAAGAAGTGAGCATTCTCAGTTTTTCATTATTATTGTCTTCTGCTTGATACTTTGTAATCTGAATAAAATCAGGCAAGACAGAAATTTCATCTGTTCCTTCTTGGATGATCTTATCAGGTAAGTATTTGCACAAACAAAGGTTATCTTTTAGTGTCCTCCTGCAAACAGAACCACTGATAAGACTTTGCTTTTTGCATTTGGATAAAGTGTGTAATCATGGCGCTTTGTTAGCACTAAGTAATTGCTCTGCATTTAAAGCCTGTTTATCACCAGAGTAGGTAATTTTTCTTCAATGGGTTAAACACCCTGACAGCTCTGCTAAAGCTACAACCAATTAATCTGCCTATGCCTGACACTACAACCAAAGTACAAACGTGATAAGCAGGGGGAACTCTTCTTTTTACAGTGCAATCAAAAGAAATCAAGTTAGCTGACAGGTGGGCACAACCAAGTCTCCTTTACACCAAAAAGCCTCCTAAAACCTAGTATGTGAGGGGGGAGGGGAGAGGAAGCTGGCACCACGATTTCATGTGCTAGCCAGGAGTGTCTCGTCTGACCAGGCTGAGAAGTGTATGACTGAGCTGTGACTCACAGGGGACGCAGATGCCCCAGTCCAGCACAGCGCTGCATTCAGCCTCCTCTCCACCCCTCCGCAGGAAGCTGCTACACCCACAGCTGGCACAGCACCAGGGTACCAAGTCCACTTCCTCCTCCAGCCCAGTTCATACCCTGCCACTGCCTTTGGAGCTACTGCACCACACTGCAAACTAAAGCAGCTGAAGGCCAGCACATGCTGATTATCGCTGTTCCCGTGGTTATTTGGCCCTGAACAAGGGGCAAGAGCCCTCTTTGGTCCTGTCCCTGCAGCCATGAACCAGCACCAGCTGCAGCCACGTGTGGAGCAGACAGGCAGGGCCTGCGTGCACTCTGATCTCACTGAGCAGCTCCAATTTTTCAGAGTTACTATTGGGTTCTAAAAGTACAGAGGGCTACCAGTGAACTGCTAGTTATCCCAAATATACGTGGCAAGGTAAATAACATCTCTTGCTGGATTTTCTCTTGCAATTCATTTGATATGGACATTGTCAATTTAAGGTAGAGAACAGCATCAGAGGTGAGAGGGAAAGGTAGGATTTTATTCCAGTGTTGCTTATTCTCATAGTTTTGTTCAGGCTTTTGATTTTGTATTTCCTTGGAAATCTTAGCTCCTGGAAGTCTGCTGGGAGAGAAGAATCCAAACTTTCCAGCCAACAAAAGTTATTCAGAAAAGTAGGGCCTTGGGAAACGTAGTGATTTTTAAAGTCAAAAGGTAAAAATAAATTAACGAATTTAAACCAAACCAAAACACTACATATTCATTTAATTCTTGTGGGATTATACCCAATTAATTTTTTTTCTAATTCTATGGTTTTATGCAAAAAAGCATTTGTGAATCATTTCACATTTGTGAGGTATGAACACATCTAGTTATGTTCTGGGAACAGTCACTCCCACATATCTTCAGCCCACACTAAGTGCTAGATTTATTACCCAGCGTGTCCAGGTAAGGTATTATTTCATGTTGTTATGAAATTCCCCACAAGCATCCCTATGTTAAAACAGTTACTCTTATCATCCATCAGCAATCCTGAACCAGTTTATAAACTTCCTACTAAAATGCAGTACACCAGCTCTCTCTTCTGTGGTTCCTTGAGCAAGGTCACAGTAACATTGTGAAAGACAAGAATTACTACAGATCTAACTCATTAATCAAGTACCACTGCTACTAAAAGTAGAATGAGAACTAGAGACACAGTTTCATTTTGAAATCAAAATAGTTTAGATCCCCCAATTAACTTGAAATTAAGAACAAGAATAAGGAAATGGTCTTTGCTTTTGTCAGGCACTCTTGAACCCTTGCACTTTGCTGCTGAAGTTCTGATATAAAAACACAGGGATAAAAATGGCACAAGTCATATTTAACATGGTGTCCACATCTAACAGGAACTTGTTTTTAAATCATTATGTTTTCTTTAAAGCAAACTGGTCTGAAAAGGTGAATGAAAACTACCACTGTGAAAGAGATGTAATATGACTCATCTCTTGGACAAGGAGATACGTGTGTGACTCCTAGACCGGAAAACGCTAACGTGAACTGAAAGACCCACCTGTCCTCTGGAAGATTTATCATGGAAAGTTCTGGCATGTTCCTCAGCTGGATGCTTACCATGGTAGAACACTAGCTTGTGCTTTTGACCTTCTCTCGACATGAACAGACAGCAGCGCTGCCTCCACCCTGGCTGCTCTGGCACACGTCTCATTGCTTCAGCTGTTTGTTAGCTCTAGCTGAAATGAAAGCTTAAATCCCACCTTAACACCATCCCCTCAGTTTTAGCCAAACACTTCTTAAGATGCTAATTTGCAAAGATCCCGCATGCAAGGTTACTTCTTCCAAAGGAGAGAAAAGCTGAAGCTAAGAGGTGGAGATAGTCTGTTTGTATGAGCTCCATCAACAGGCAACTTTATTGCAGCTAGTGCAATGCCTACAGGCATGCAGGATCTAAATAAAACAAATTGTTTGTGCGCACTTCTCTGCATTTACTTTCTCACATTTCCTCACTCTGGGTTGGTGTTTGTTCTTAACACTGGTTCCTCTCAGGATATGTAGGTATTCTCTTTGAATGAGTTTCTGTCTCAACCTCTTTCCAAACACCCATGCAACAAATTTTCTTCTTCTGTTGGTCTTGCCATTATCTCAGAGCCCTGAAACCACACCCTCCTGTTTCTTCCGTGCTCAAACTTTCTTTCTGCAGTTTACTGCTTTCAGAATCTGTATCTTTGTTCTCCAGCTTTGGAATTTTTCACTCCCCAAATGGCCCAACCATTGCAAAGAAAATAGAGAGAACCGTCTGGAGATGACTTAATGACCTCCTATTGTCCTCGGTTTGAAAGATGACATAGCCCCAGCTTCACATACATGAGGTATTTGGAGGTATAGTGATTGCGTAAGATTAATCAGGATTCCCGCGATGTGTTTAGACAGGTTCCCCAATTGCGACACAAATATTTTATAAGTAATTTACTCCTGTGTCAGAAGTGATATGTCTAAGGCCTCACTGTAGGAAGTGACAGGACTCTATTGTTCAGCATAACTGAATTTGGGCTTGTTTCACCTTGTGCTGACAGACCAGCAGGCTCAGCCAGGACCACATGTCTGCAGCACTGGAGGTGAACCTTTCAGCTCCTGCTGCCATACAGGGAGACCAAACTAGAGCCTGATAAGTGATGTATCCAGCACTGGAGTTTTGCTAGGGTAAAACTAATGTATTGCTGTTCTGGAGCTGATAGAAAAATGGTCTCAGACAGAGATGAGTAACAAGAGGGAAATTTCTCCATATAGTTTCTCACCACCATTCAGATTTACTTACAGAACAAGGGCACTGCAACAAGCACTAACGCATAAGGGAATGTGCTGCAAAACATTTACCTTGTGTCACTGCCATCTGTCTAAAGTACCTGGGCTAGCAGCACCTGAACTGGAAGTTTAGATGTACAGCTGAGAGAGCACAGAGCCCAGAGGGCTCCCCAGATGAAGCTCCAAGGTTGACCTGGGTTACCCCACCCTACAGTAGATATGCAGGCACCTGAAGACTACCCAAAAAATCATACACAGTTCCTTCACCTTCAGAATCTTCAATCATGACAAGAACAAAGCACACCCAGAACAGAACTTGCATCATTCAGCATGCTGTCATAGAATACCCTCATTATTTAATGGACTCAGAGATTCTCACTGTTTGCTTCTCAGCCATCAATTTTATTGACTCCATCTTGGTTTGTCTGTGCCATTCATTCACCATCTGCAGGCAATGGAGGGATCTGTACAGCTCCACTTGTACTAATCCTGTGCTGGCTCTAGGTGTCAGTCCTGTATGCCCCTGCCTGAACAGCATCCACACGAGCAAGGCAACCAAAACAAGCAAGAACTTGTTCAGTAAAGAGATTTGAGGCAAATGATGTGTTGCAATACTGAGGTGACAGTTACAGCAAACTAGGCATAACAACATCCCTTGTAAAACAGGGAGCTCAGCAACAGGCTGGGAGTCTCATCTGGCTAATATCAGAGGAACACTGCTGATACATGCCAGTGGAGGGCCTTATTTGACCTCCCAGCCGAGTCCATGTTCCTTATTTTTTTCCGCCCTACAAATATAAAAGCTTAGAATCCAGTGGAGCAATAGGTGAGAATAAATCACTATAACTGACAAAGACCATTTTTATTGTGAGCCTTCTAGCTACTTTAAGGATTTCTTCTGTCTTCTCCCTTCTTCCTTCCTTTTTTTCTTCCTTTCTTTCTACTTAGTCACTTGCTTCTTCAAAGTTCACAATGCGATTGCAGTCCTGAGTTCCCTGCTAGATGCCAAGTTTCAAAGTTCTCAAAGTACCTATCTAGGCACACCAAACGTTATAAATAACATTTCCACATTTAAGCTAACTGGATCCTGAGCTAACCTGGTTTATAGCCATCTGGAATTCTTCAGAAAAAGTGACTATAAGCACTGTAAACAGTTTTGTCTTCACAGAGGACACCAAGAGTTTCCAGCTTCATTCCCATCTTCATTTTGCAATCTGGGTTGAAGAGCAAGGTATAGATTTAAAGTAGATGATAATGCAAATAGTATTAATAAAAGAAACCTCGGAGTGATCTGCTTTTCCCTAATAAGGCAGGCTCTATCAGTGTTCCAGAGGCAGCAAGGTGCCAATACAATTAATCAGTCTGTTTTTAGTTCTCTGTAGACAGCAATATTAACAGTTTGTTTCAGTCTGTTTATATGGGTCTGACAGGTCTTCAAGATGCTGTGTTCACTCTCTCATGATTAATGGTTATTCACATACTGAGGTGAAGACCAAGCAGAAAAAGAATGTTTTTAGAGCAGGACAGATAACTGGATTCTCTCTCCCAGTCTTTCAATTTTAATTAGGAAACAGTACTAAATTTAGGAATGCCATCTCACCATATTGTTTGAACTCCTCCCTTTCTTGCAACTCATCCCTGTGATGAGCCAAAGGAAAATTTAAATCACATATTTTCTTTGTTTACTTTTCAGCTGTGCTCTATAAAGTCATTACATTTATAGTGAACGTCTGCACACCGGGATACTAGATGAAGGCAGCAAAGCCCTCGGGAGCATTTTGAGCAAGGAATAAGCCCTTATAGGAAAAGGGCTTTTCCTTCTTCTCATCTCTGCAAACTTCTTAGGGGACATCTGAGGGAATAACTGAGCATCAAAGTCACCTCAACAGAGACTTCACAAACCAAGAAGCAGCTGGACTCTGAGGTGTGTACTGTACATTCCTTCAGTGGCTTTTGCACTTGTAGCAAGTCCTGCTGAACTGGAGATGCCTCCCTAGTACAAAACCAAACCCTTCTTGGGCTGGGGTCCTTCTCTCCACCACACAGCTTTAACTGGAGACAGTGTGAAGAAATTCTTAGATAAGAAAAGGGAGCATTTGGAGCACTGTTTCCCAGTTACTCCTGCTGCCATTTTGGGTGTTTCATTTTGACACAGGGACATTTCCTCTCTCCTCTCTGCTCCAAGAAAAGAACATGCTCACATTCCTGTGCTAATTTTCGTCCATTCTCTGTTCTGTCTATTTCCTCAGCACTTGTCATCTCTCCATTTTGGAGGCAGATTTTGGGTTGCTCCTCCTTTGTCCTGGTTTCTTCATTAACTCTTAATTTCCTGAGATTGCTGCCTTATTTGAACCTCCTCCTCCTGGCTTTCCCTTTTTTTTCCTCTAGTCAATTGATTGCTATGGTTAGGCCTCCTTTGAACTCTCTTCTTTTACTGTCTCACCCAAGTCCATTCAGTTCCTTGCTTCCTTCTATTTTAATAAGAGAATTCGTTTCTTCAATATTAATCAGAAAGCATCATTTCCTTTCTGCTATTTCTTCTGAACAACCTTCAAAAATCTTATTTTCCTTTTAGTTTTACCAAAGAGGATGGCATAGAAAAACAGCTCTGCAAGAAAACACCATCCTCTAGAATAAAGAAGCAACCATCCTAATTTTTAAAATGCTGTAAGCCGCCCTAGCAAATAATAAGATTTGAGCAGTAACACACAAACACATATTGCCAACTCACAGTGCGTCTGACGCAAGAACTCAGCAATGTTCTCCAAGGATACCTTGTTGTATCCTTCTCCTACTTGTTCTAGATGGCTCATCAAAGCAGTGACATAGGTTATGTACCAAACAGCAGACCAGCTCTGGCTGAGCAAGAGACCAGCATAAATCATATGTTGGCTCACCTGCCAGGGGACTACATCTGGCCTTTGCCTCTGGCTGAGGTCATATCACAGAGGAGGGCAGAAGTGCTGGAGAGGTGGTTGATTCTGCCCCTCTCATGCTTTGCCACACTGTGAGGTGTTTCAAAGGTCCCAGCAGTGGTTATCTCACTGTGATTCCATGGCAGGGGGTATGAGGTAGCACATTTGACTGAAAATACATACAGCCAGAAAGCCTGAGGAGGAGTAAAAGATGCTCACCACAATGTGTGACCCCCCCCAGGGCTTACAGCTGTCAAGAACAACTTCAGACGTTCAGACTCGATAAAATAATTTTCTTTGGCAGAAGATAACCCAGCTGCCCAGGGAAGTCAGCTACAAGCACATCATCTTTCTAAATGGGTAATGCCTTCAGAACCAGAGTGTGAGGAAAAACAAAACAGGCAGTAGGAGAAGCAACACAGCAGGCAAGCTCCATCCTTGTGCTGTAGGTTGGCTGTGGTTCTTACCTTCTCCGCAGATCTTCAGCCACTGCTGCTCTGCAGCTGAACAAGTAGGCTCGCAGAGATTTTAGCTGCTGTCTCAGGCGGACAACAGTTGCCAGAGGTTCAACATGCTTGTACAACATGGGGTTTTCCTGCTGGATATCAATTAATGGCTCCTCATAAACATATTCCAGGAACTCTTTGGCTTGCTTTGATACCTAAAAAATAAAGCAGTTTAGTTAGACTTTTCTCCCAACTCTTTTTAAGCAGATCTCCTCCTCTGTGATTCTATGCATCTGAAAACTTAACTCTGTTACCAATTACAAATGGAGACAGAGTTGAGAGAGATCCAACTCTCTCTGCTTATAGACAAGTCAAACTTCATCAAGCCCTTCAAAACTGCATGGCTACTTACTTACCCAAAGTACAATGATATCTGCAATCACATATGCTTTTGCTGCAGAGTAACATAGCTTACTAGATTTTTTTAAGTCTAAAATCTGAATAACCAGTTTTTTTCTGTTTGTTCACTGCTTTCTTTTCGGCAAAAAGCAAGTTGTTGTGCTTTTTAAAATACAGATAGATAAAATCAAATCTTATTGGTATTACTCCTAAAGTTCCACCTGCAAGAAGTTTTTCATTATAGTGCCCTGTTTTATCTCCACCTGCAAAAAGCTACTGTAATCTTGATAAATGAATGGGATTCTTGTTCCATTAGAAAAGATACTCCTGTTCCTTAAGTGAAAAGGCCAAATTCCCTCTCATTCCTGATTTCTTCATTTTATCACAGCTGGAAAAGAGAAGATGGGATTACATGAAATGAGCTGCAAATCACCTGAAACTGTGCTACAGAAATACCATTGGTTCCACGATTCAATTAGTCCTCCTGGATCTCTAAGTCAATGTTTACACTGAGACAAGGGAGGGATGAGTTAGGCTAACAAAAGTAGAAAGGGCACACACACACCACAGCCTCTTGAGATTTAGGAAGCTATTTCCCTTCTGGTGCTGTAGGTAAGAACAATACACATCCTTATAAATAGCACCACTTCCAAAACCAGCACGAGTAACTAGCTACTGACAGGGTAAGCTAGCCTCAGATGTAGCCTTTTCACAATAAATAATAAAAATCTAAGAGATAATGCCAAGGCCGGCCTTCCCACCAATAACTACACAGATAACAAGATGCGCAATTTTAAATACAGGAGACCGTAACTCCACAGGTTTCCTAGGCCCTGAAGCTGTATTAAATATCCCACCTATTTATGTTAAACACCACACTATTTTATTTTTTTTTTAATATCAGGCATGTATAAGGAACTGTGCCATATGAGTGGAATCAGAGGTAACATAGCAACACAAGCACCTCAGATTTTTGTAGAACAAAATTCTATGAACTCCAAACTTACCAAGTTTTTTAACACTAGCAATGTTGATATTTTATTATGCTTACTGAAGTGCATTAAAAAACTGCAGTTAAACAACCTGCTTTTACAATCATTAACCATCTGACTGCAATATCTCAGCAATCCCCTGACAACTTCCATATCTACAGTAATTATTAGTCCTCTTCCACCAATTAGCAAATTAAGGCATGTATTCCATGATTCCCTAGGAGGTATGTGAATGCTTGGCACAGTGACCAGCTCCTCCCACCAGGAGGACCAGGTGCTCAGTGCTGTCTTTCTATCTCCTTGCTTTAAGCCTCTGTTGAAGTGATGGGCTCCTCATCCACCTGCCCTACTGTCTTGGGAACTGGAGGGTGGTTCATGTCCAAATACAACACTCACACCTGTGCACACCTGCACCCTGTGTTGGGCATCTCTCCTGAGGCATTAAGAGCACAGAGACAAAGAGATGCCACAATTGAGGTCCCCTGAGTGACTCTGCCATAGGTGTGCACTATGGTGACCAAGTATTACTGTGCAGCACTGGTGCTGCATGGTCTGAATGCAGCCTTTGAGGAGAGAGGAGCAAAGCACACCTTTCCCTCTCCTTGCCAATAAAATGCACCCATGGAGTGCTGATTGTAGGAAAAGTAGCTTTCCCCAGCATCACTGACTGACAGATAGGTGTCAGTCCATTCTGCATGGCTGACACGGGCCCACGCATCTTTTAAAACATTAACTAACATTGCCAAACAGCAATGTTACGAGAGGTTGAAACACAGTCTTAAAATGGGAAGGGTCAGGCAGTCACAGTAATTCAGTATTTTAGTATACATCCTAGCATACCCACAGTCCCCCATCTTTACCTGGGCAGTAAAACAATCCTTTTAAATCAGTGAGGACGAGTGAGAAGATGCAAAGCGCAACAGGGTTTTAGCTTTAAATGTCATACAAGGATGGATGCTAACATTTCCAGACCTTTCCTTTCTAGAGCCTGCAAACTTATAGTTCAAAATTCAATTTACCAGAAGCCAGCTTCTCTTGAAACCTTCTGGCATAGGGAATTCATTTCCTACTGTGCCTGTCTGGCATTTTGTGCAGGGTGAAAGCCACCTGAACCAAATGGCAATACTTAGGGGGCTTTGTGTGCAAACAGGGAAAACACTTGGCCTAAGCAAAAGGCAGAAAGGGTGTTCACAAGACTGCCTCTTTTCCCTTCACACAAACACATAAAAAACACAAATATGAAAACAGTAGGAGACACAGGCAAAAAAGTGAACCTGGGGACTGAGCTGCTGCTTTGGTTCTGACAGAAGAAATATGTCTAAATGCCAAGTCCTTTCAAAGAGCTTCTACTGCAGCCAAGAGGATTTCTCTTTTCCTACCCATGTGCTACTAGATGTTAAGTACATTTTTGTTTTTCAAGACCCTGGGTATGGGAAGAGACAGCTCTAGAGATGTTTATTGTTTCTGTTTTTCATGACCTGTCGTGATAAAAGCAGACAAGAACCTCTCAATTTCCAAACTTACTTAATTGATGTAAGAGCTTATTCTATAGCTGCTGCTCAAATGTTGAGCTCATGAAACATAAAAAGAGAAACATGCCCAGTTACACTATAAAAGCTCATGACCTACAGTACCTTTTGGTGCTTGCTTTGCCAGAAACAGATAGGACAGACCCCAGAAACTGTGGAGGTGAGGAATAGGCAGCTGTGGAAAGGAGCACAGGTTTGCAAACCCTTCATTCAATTTTGTTTCCAATTTGGTGGATCGACAGACACATTTCAGACTGTGTAAAACAAAGAAGCTTTTGAATCCTGGAGCCCTCTTAAAGTTCTGACCATCAAATGTCGTATGTGCTTATTTCCTGCAGGACCTCTTTGGGGTGTGCAGCCAGAAGCAGCCAGGAGTGCAGCCAGGAGCATGTGCCCCTCTGCAGAAGCTCCACTTTAAGGCAGTGCTGTGCTACCTACAAGGGTTTATCTTCATTTTGGGATGCTGCTGCACAGCTTTGCGTGGACACACTGGCCAGTTGTGGGAGGGGAAATGCTGACAAATTAAGTGATTTTCCTTTAAAAGTAAGCCAAAAGAAAATTACTACCAAGACTATCTCAAGGAAGTGAGACAACATATCTGTCTTTGCCGAATCATAGAATCGTTTGAGTTGGAAGGGACCTTAAAGATCTTCTAATTCCAACCCCCCGCCATAGGGAAGGGACACCTTCCACCAGAACAGGTTACTCAGAGCTCCATCCAACCTGGCCTTGAACTCTTCCATTGATGGGAGAGTCCACAGCCCCTCTGAGCAATCTGTTCAAGTGCCTCATCACTCTTAAAGCAAAGAATTTTTTCCTAGTACCTCATCTAATCCTACCCTACTTCAGGTTAAGGCCATTCTCCCTTGTCCTATCACTCCTTGCCCTTGTGAAAAGTCCCTCTCCAGAACTTTTGTAGCCCCCTTTAGGTACTGGAAGGTGCTATAAGGTCTCCCTGGAGCCTTCTTTCCTCCAGGCTGAACAACCCCAACCCTCTCGGCCTGTCTTCACAGCAGAGGTGCTCCAGCATTCTGAGCATCATTGTGACCTCCTTTAGCCTCACTCCAACAGGTCCACATCTTCCTTCTGCTGGGGACCAGCTCTGAGTCAAGGTGGACAACAGGGACCAGTTGCTGTCCAGCTCTGGAGCTGGACACAGTATTTCAGGTGGGGTCTTACAAAACCCAGTCCTTCTCCCCAGGGCTAGGTCTCAATCCATTCTCTGCCCAGCTTGTACTTGTGCTTGGGATTGCACATTTGATCAACACACTACAAAGGAAGCACGCAGTTTCATTACAACTGTTAAGTGCAGAAGCCAGCATTAAGCTGACTTTTAGACTTTGCAAAATAAATAAACAAACACAAAACCTTATCTCTAACTGGAGAAAGGAGATGGCAATGTGAAAATGTATTCAAATATACATATACACTTTATCTAAGAAAAGCAGTGCTTAGTTCCCAGGGAGATATAGCATGGACAGAAATAAAAGCACACTTATGCAGAACTGAAGAGAAAAGGGAAGCCCCCAAGAAAATGACTTGTGATTTTAATGCTATACATGTATGGGATGGAGTAGAGGAGATCCAACCAGTGATCTCAGTTCAGTTGTCACATTGCCACTGTGGTAGATAATGTCCTCTTCACCTTCCTTCCCTGCCTTAATTCCTGCTCTAATAGTTGGGGATGATGTGTTTTCCTACCTGAGGGGTTGTGTTCCTTTCTTAAACACACCTCTCTCAGGACTTTGGCACAAAGACTGGTAAAGCAGCTGCACAGAATTTGCTTGTGTTTCCAAGCCACCTCATACCTGTTCTGTCTACAAAAACTGGAAAACGAAATTTCTCACTATTACAGTGAGATGACAGTAAATGAGGTTTTCAATGAATGCTTAAGCTTTAACGTCCTGTTTCTTTTTGTGCCTCAGCTGCCAATACCACAGGAAACAGACTAGAGCATAGTTTTTATGCTGCAGGTTTAGAAAAAAACCCAGTTAGTTTTCTTGGCAGTATTACTGACAGCTTGATATGAGATCTTTGCCTTACCATCCATTAGCCCCATATCAGGTCCACCTATACTACCATGTGCTAGCAAGTTTAGTCCTTGCTAAAAGCATCCAGAGAAAGAACTTTTAAATATTGGGAGGGCTTTTTGTCTCCACGCATTGCAGCTTTGCAACTTTGAAGAATCTTACATTTCACAGCGCAAGACTATCATTTTCCTGATGGCAGGCTCTGGCCACCTTTTAATAATCTCCCCATCTGACAAATTTTCTTCAAGAGACCTGCTTTTCCTCTAATAGGGCATTTACTGGTTATTTTTTCCTTTTCAAATAGCACATAATAATAATATTCGCAGACACAAAACATCAAACAACCTCCCCTAACAGTGGCTGCTAGGTCTGAAGCTCTAACATGGTCTGGATTCCTTATGAGTTTGTTATTCTTCCAGCATATACTGCCTGAGATGGCAAAACAACACTGTTACTGTGTTTGCTGGTATAATGCTTTGAGGCATGTAATCAGTGCCCCTATCTAGCAAGCAAGCACCACGGCAGCAGCAAATAGCAGATTACAAAACTTTTAGAAAAGCTCTTGTGTGGCAAGTGAACAACCGTAGAATTTTCTCATTATGTTACTTTCTGTCTGGTTCAATCAAGTGCTACAGCAATGTCCTTCTAGTGTCCTGAAAATGTTCATGCCAAGAGACAGGACAGACTGGGCCTCACAAATACTGCATTTGGTAGGCCAGTTTCCTATGGGCATTTCCACAATTTAGCATCCATCACTAAGCAGTGCCAATCCTTAGTCCCTGGTGGTCATGAAACAGGTACTCCTCGAGGGCCCAATAACTGCAAGGATAGGGGCTAAAAGAGAGTTTGTTGTGTGCTACCTCTCCCTGTCTCTTGAACAGCCAGAGAAGCAATGATGAAAAAGATGCCACCAAGAAGGAGCATGGCTGCTGCTGTGAAGGAACACCTTAGGCCTGGCCAAGGAAACTGTGATGAAAACATGTCTTGAGTGTGGCTCATTTTGACAAGAGGGACAAAGATGACAGTATTAGCAGTCAATGCCTGCAACCTTTGAGCTGTTGTGTTTCTATCAGCAATTCAGTTCACTTGCTAGCAATCCAACCTGGAGGAAGATTACCTTGTATTTGGAAGTGTCCCAGTTATGAACCAGCCGTGCAGGGATAAGGAAGTTGTCATCCACATGGCAGCTGCTGCAATAGTACCATCCACTGTAGCCACACACCTTGGCTTTCCCATTGGACAAACCTATGGAGCGCTGACAGCCTAGAGGAAAGAGAGGGGGGAAAAGTCTGGGTTTGTACATCAAGCCAGAGATACACATTCAGGATGGAGTCAGAAGAGTATTCCTCCATCTGAGGACCTTTTAATATTTTATTTATTTTACCTAAGAGACATTTCTCATTCCATAAAAAATAGAAATAAATATCAGTATTCTTGGACTAGTGCTGAAAAAGCACATGATAACTTGGGCATCTGTGACAAAGAGTTCAGACAGCAGTCAAAAGATACTTAGCACTTCTCAAGAAACAAAGGCAGAAGACTTGCTTGTGAGACACTGAGCATTTAAAAGCCATGGCCATCTGAAAACCATGGCCTGAAGCTTAGACAGACCACATTCTACAGTAGCTCTCTTCCAGAGAGCTCCCATTTGCCCCACAACAGAATGGGCCAACACTGCCCTCCTGCAGGAGTGCAAGCCAGCTCCCGCTGACAGCCAGAAGGGATGCTGACTTGGCAGGTAAGACTCAGCCACAGAATTAGCACAGCCAAGGCAAACCACAGTCAGATCATGAATAATAACTGAGCAACAGTCACACTGAGAATGAGTAGTTCTTGACTAGCAGTAGTGACACAGCTCAATTTCCAGCAGGGTTTTTTTTCTTACGATTGCATCACTCTGTGTCTTACAAGATCTGAGGTCTGCCTAATACTTTTTTCACAGCTAGATCCCCTGCCTCTTCCCATACCTTCTTGTGTGGAGTCTCTGGGGTAAAACAATGTATTCAAAAGCTGCTGCTTTACTTGGAAAGAACTTATGTAAAGTTCTCCTTCACCTGATCACCTGTTTTCACAAAACACATAAAAACTCAATGTACTTGACACTTCTTTCTTCCAATAGTGACTAAAATAAGCCAAAAGGTTAATATAATATTAGAGTGGATGGCTGAAGACAGACAGCACAGTCACATTAAACAATCTGCTCAGGAAGTGAGGCTAAAAATGTTTGGGTAAGACACATCAAGATGTCTGCGGTTGTTAACAACACCTCTAGACACAGCACACATGATGGTATTTCTGCTTTTCCTTCAAATGCCAGTGTCCCCATATGACATTTATAGTTTCAGCCACAACACCAGAGCTCCACTCTGGCATGTGCTGTATGCTCAGATGGTCTCTGCTGCAGCTGGTTAGAAATGCTGAGTAGCAGAATCCTTGTACATCGCTTTTGCAGTAAAAGCATTGGTTAAACAGAGATTTTCAAGCAGAAGTCAAATGACCGATTGCTTTTGCCAATATAACTAATTTCATTTAGAGTAATTATGTGACTTCTCCAGCTGAAGGCATCTTTTCCCCCCAGTAGAAGTTACACTGATTCAAGGAAAGATTGCAGGTCAGCTACTCTAGGCATAAATTGAGCTGCTCCTCCCCCACATCAACTGATGTCACCATGACCCCCTCTGCTCTAAAAATCATTAGAAAACTTAACCAACACAGTTAGCTCACTTCTTCCTCTTCCACACTCCAGAGCCAGTTGGCCACTGATTCTCTGCAATACACACCACCAAGTGAATCAGTATGGGATATGTCCTGTTTCCATCTCTCTCTTCCCCCACCCATTTTTTTTTTTTAAGAAAGGACATGCAGTTTCTTACAAAAAGCAAATATGTAAACAGGTCAGTTGATAAAAGAAATAATTATGTTCATGTCTCCTCCTTTACCCTTCATAAGACCAAAGCATAAGTATTAACACATATCTCTAGTATAACTTAATATACATAATGAAAAAATGCAATCTCACCTAATAATCAAACAGAAACCCCAAATATTATGACAGTAAACTATTATAATTGCAGAAATAATTTTGTATGGTAAATATTAGCAGTGTTTTTTGCAAACCAGTACATTTGAGGCAGAAAAAAATCAGGCATCCTTTTTATAAGGGTAAAATAAATTCAAGTAATTCAGCAGTATGTTACAAAAAAAATTACCTATGACTGTGGCTTGGGATCAGAACTTGGAAACCAAAAACTTCATCTTTCCCTCATGGCAAAGCATGCATTCTCCTATCTTTTCTCTCATGTTCTTTTCTTAATAAAAGCAGTTTTCTCAGTGGTCACTTGAGGGTATCCATGGAGCAGTCCTGCTCCCCTGTGCTGTTATGGATGGAATCAGCTGGCACACCTGGTAGTAAGCCCCATATTAGTGCTATGTAGTGCATACAGATTTTTTTTTCCCCCATCTTTTTACATGCATTCATACAGAAAGGTGAAGGTTTAGAGCAATTGATGAGACACGAAATACCAGTCCTGTCTGTCTGACATGACATTCACCTGACTAGCAGCCCTGTAAGATGCTTGCAGAAGGTACTCACACTGTTTCTAGGGAGCCCATGATTTTTATAGCACAACAGAGGTAGATCTTTCCCCTCTGTAACAGAAATAGAGAAGTATGCCCACTCCTCTCCTCATGGAGGAAGATGAAGAAATCTAAGAAGGAGGGCATTCCCCTTTCCCAAACCAAATGGGAACAAGACCTCAGAAAGCATGTTTGCGCTAGCCATACCTCAGCACAGCACGTTCTTCTGTGCCAGCCTTGCTAGAAGAAGTGGAAGGTCTGTACCATTCTCCTTACTAGCTGTCTCTGAATTTCCCGTCATTGAAAAACACTGAAGCATCTGTCTGTACACAGCTCCAACCTGAGCCTTCATTACATACAGCCATTAACTCTCCTTGGATGAAACAGACTACCAAATGTCATATATTTTCTAGCTCAGTGTGTCTGGACCAGTTGACAAAGTACTAGTGGTAAAGCTGTGTCTGAATGCAAATAGTCTCTCAACTCTATGTCATTGAAACTTATAAACATTCCCTACTAGCCAAAACTTACTTGTCTGGGGATGAGGATGGGACAGGACACACTGATTTCACCTAACTAGCACCGTACATCCCCTACCACTCCACTGGCTGCTACTTTGTCATAATGCCCTAACTCCTCTCTGTTAGCTTATTCTTGCCTTCAGTCTAAAGTCCAATTAGAACTGCCAAAATTTTAAATTAAAACCACTCACCACTTTAAGGCCTAATTTCTTGCAGCCTCCTAGAGCCAGAAACTCATTCCAGTCCATGGAGAGAATTTTCTCCAGAGAGGAGTGACAAAGCACAGAAATGCTGGGGGCTTCCCTCCTCTTCCCTATGTCGAGCCCATAAGACCTGAAGTTCTCTGGGGTGAGGAGAGTCTCAGCAAGCAATCTTGGATGCCCTTCATCTTCAGGAAGGGTGGTTCTATGAAGAGGAGGAAGTGGAAGAAATTCCTACCCAAGCAGGATGCATTGCTTCCTCCCTTGTTACAACCCTTTCCTGAGCCCATATTTGTTTCCTTGTTCCTCTTTAGACCTAGTATTTTTCATTCCTCTTCATATCCTCAAGAAAACGTGTTCTGCAAAGCTACATACCAGTTGTGTAGCTGGCATTTGTTAGATGATAATGTGGCGCTGGCATCCACCTTACATTTTCCCCTACTTTACAAGCTTTGCTGTTTGAAAATCACCATCTTTTCCATTCCTCTCTGTTGTGATTCATAATGATGGCTATTTCTACAACCCTTTCAAATCAAGTTATCAAAGCACTGATTTTCTTTGATGTTATGCAGTTCAAAGTGATGTAGTGTGACAAACATATTTCCGTGGCATAGACCACTTATGCTACTTTGTTTTTTAAGACGGAAAAAAATAGATCAAGAATGAGAGAGAAAAAAGAGGAAGAAGGAATAGCCATTGGCTTAATGGCCTTGGAAATCCTGCACCTGGGCATTCAGGTACATAAACTTGCCATGATGTTTATAAGAAGCAAAGCTAGGACTGATTCCTGGCTTTAAAGTCTGGAGCACCTCTCCCAGCAGGACAATCAGATGTAGCTGACCACCTCAGAGATTGATTAACACAATTCAAAAAATAGCTTAGGGTTTGGGAAGGGACCATGTTTGCAGAGAAAACACTTATTTGCCTGTATAACTAGAGAAAGCACCTTCCACAGGATGGGAGAAAAAAGCAGCACAGCTTTCACCAAACCTCTCTCACCTATTCCTAATGCTCACACAGAATATTATCTATGTAACATCTGTACAAAGGTCTGGCAAACCCAGAGCCTAATGAAAAGAGAATACCACAGTATTTGCTAGCACCTAAAATCATCCCTCCCTAAAGAATGTTACAGAGCAAGCTACAGAGGGAAGAAGCACAGCTGTAAGGTATACTGTTAGCAAAGAGGGAAGGAATCATCCCAAACCTTTCATCACGGAAAATACAACAAAAACAGCCTTGGAATCAAGGAAAGAAAATAGGGGTTAGAAAAATAGCAGCAAGAAAGTGCTGTTGGGCACAGATGAATCTCTCTCAACAACATGTCTGTGAGCAAAGCAGGAGTATCAACATCAAGAGGCTCATGTCCAAATGCAAAGACTTCAGGAAGAAAGTAGTACAGAAGGTGAGGTTAAAAAGTTGTAACAAAACTCCCTCCTTGACTTAAGGTGGTGGTCTAGTATGGAGGAGGAATCCAAGACATCTGAACACAATTCCTCTTCTGTGAAGCACAGAAAACACCACTTTCAGGTTGCTGCATACTCTTGTGGTCAAGGAAGACATACACAACTATCCTTTTTATCCAGATACCTTTCTCTTTAATCTCCAGCAAGAAAAGACTGGAGTAGCTCCACAGTGAAACAGAGAAAGTAGAAGACCAAATTAGAATCAAGTACACAACTGTTTTCCTTATTCAGTAAGCTTCTTTGCTCAGTATCAGGAAAAAGCAAGTCCCTTGTGACTGTGTGCCATAGTTAAATCTGTGACAGGTTAGCTTAGAAGCTAATTCATTTAGAAACAACATACAATACAAAGAAAATGCTTCACAGACTTCAAAAGGCTTTCAGTTTGATAAAGGCATAAAGCAGAAGGAGCACAGCAACAAATTTTCAATGTTAGATCAGCCATACAACATTGCTCTATCACCTCAGCACAAACAGAAATAAGGTGAGAATTACTTCAGTTGCTTACCTTTATTCCTGCGCACCTATTCCAATTCACTCCACCATGGGAAAACTCAAACTCACAAGGAAGACACACCAACAATCCAGCTTAGCTCTCTCTTATGCCTACCCAGGTTTGACTTTGCATTACACTTTGTCCTTTTCCCCACCACTACTTTCCAGAGCAATTTTATTTCAAGTAAGTAATTAAAAACTTATAAACCTCCAAGCAAAGTCTGACACTACTCACCTTGCCTACATTTTTTGTGAGCTTCTTATGAACTTTAAAAAAAGACAATAAAACCGTAACAGATTAAAGTAAAAGAAATTTCTGTGCTGCAACCATGTGGGTTTGACCCGATCAAGTTATAATTACCTAAGCAACATATAAAACCCATATCATGTCAGCAGTGTACAGATTCCACTTTAATTATAAACTAGATCAGCTTCTCCAGAAATAAGGAAGGGTTCACACATCCCCAGTTGACTCCAAAGGGTGGCCCAACTGTTCCAAGTCAATGGAAAACTCGATTATCAGCTATAGGTCAGGGCTAAGTGCTAAAACAACAGATTTTCCGTCTTCCTTAGCACCATTTGAAGGTACAATGCATAGGCCTGTCCTTCCTGTCTTACACATTACAGCTCAGCTGACTTAGCCTACCAGTGTAGGCTTGATGGCTCTGAGCTGGGGAGACTGGACACTCCAGACAGTGACCTACCCCTCCCTACTGGAGATGTCTCACAGGTACCCAGCTTCAGAACAGCTCTTCAAGGCACATGAGATGAATTCTTCTGTAGGCACTCAGGCTTTCTTCCAATCAGCAAAGATTGGACTGTTGTAGCCATCCAATATTTAGATGGCTGGGGGTAGGTGAAGTGAGTAACACCCTTTACATCAGTCATGCTGAATGCACAGAGCGGTGACTTTCTCTAAGAATATGAACAATCAAGAAAAAAATCCCCATGTTGGAAACAAGTCAGGTGATAGCATATACATATGGGTGCATACACAACATTCTGCATGCCTGTATTGTACATGTCCTTTGTAGAAAGACAGCATACAGGCATGCTGCAGCTTACACAGCCAAATTCTGCCTTCCCAGTAAAACTAATAGTAGTTAAGCCTGCAAATATAACACCAAAACTTAAAGGTCAAAGTGTAAGCTTGAATTTCACATGTAACAGTCAAGAATAACATTTCATCAATAAATGAGAACCAAAAATCCTAGTTGTGTCAAATGACAAGCAACAAAACTATACATTTGGAAACTAGTTTTTTTATGTGCTTGGATTTCCCCATTTGAGTTTCATCAGAAGATAGGTTCTTTTACCTTTAGTGTCAAATTCTAAGAGGTGGCAAAGCTATATTACTCCCAGAGAACATGCTCTGAGGAAATTCCAAACAACTTTGAAGACATGCTTTACACATAAGCGATTGTTTGCAACCCTTTTAACACATGGCCAGTTTGCATTCTCCTATTGCACATTCTCAAATCCTTTCCCTGCATTCCCAGGACAACAGTGCTGAGGAATAACACCATACACCTCAAACTAATCTGGTATTCTTTTCCCCCATGCCCTTAGAGGATTATTCTCTGCAGTATCTGGTGCTTTGCTGAGACTCTCAAGTGCTGCCCAACGGAAGGAAATGGGATCTACCATGGAATGACTTATTGGTAGATTCAGTAATTCACCAGCTCTTTAGTCAGGAATGGGAAATGAACACACTCCCTGGGCCGGCTCTTGAAGTCTGCCTGCCAGCTGGAAGTAAGGAGATAATGTAAGCAAAATTAATAATGGCATTCCCATTTGTACAGTGGAGTACATTCATGCTTGGTTCTACATATTGAGAAGGTAGACCAGAGAACAGAGCAAAGAGCAGGCCAGTCATTTGTGTGATTAGAACAAACACTGGTGCCAGCACCCTCAGCCAGGTCATTTAGCGAAACGAGTCTCTACTTAACCCAGTTTTCATTTCTGTTCTGCAGTTAGTTTGAAGACCACTTACCCCTGCACTGCTCCCTCAATGACTTACACTGCAGGCCACCTGGTTCACCAAGTTTCATTTATTTGATACAGCATTAACATACCTAGAAATAACCAGCTCTGTTTCTGTTTGAACATACAGCTGGGTTTGTATCTCCTTTTAACACAAGGAACAACTGTGCAGTAAGCGTGGTTACATATTTTTGCCAATGCTATTTGGCCGAATTTCTTCTTCGTCACGCATCACTACCACTGCACTGCCCTGGGCATATGAATGATCCCATTTTACACAGCACAGGTATCAGAGACTATAGATGTTGCAGAAGAACAAGAAGACTGAGAACCTAAACCCTTCCTACCAGGTGGCCTCTGGTTTGTTCTGTAATTTCTTTTACATTGCCCGATGCGATCCAAGAGCTTTGCAATAATACACTGCTTTGGCATGTGACAGAAGAGGGAGAGCCTTGCCAACACACACACAAATGCCCTAGTTTTGCAGCAGTGGACCCAAAAGCAGCCATTTTCCTTCAAGGCTGCACATCTGCAAGGACACTCTGATGCCAAGCAAATGCACAGTGCACATCACAGGATTTTTTCCAGAGCAGCATTAGGACGGGCTCCTGTGATGCTGGCTTCTGTAACGCCTCTGAGATTCACACATCTTTGCTACCTCTCTTCCTCTGTCAAATTTTGTTAGAACAGTCAAATAGATCCAAACTTTATGGGGCAAGAGTAAAATGTAGCAAACAGCATTGGAACATAAGCTTTGTTTTCTTAGGAAACCAAATTAACAGTCATGGCCCAAACCAACTTAGGAACCTTGTATAAACTGCAGCTGCAGGAAAGTATTGTGCAAATGCCTGTGGCTTTCTGGGAAGGCAAGGCCTTTAGTAGCAAAAGCTGGCTTGACTGATTTAAAAGATGCGAGCCCAACAAATAACGCTGTCCCTTGCACACAATTCATGAAGAACCTCTTGGTTCACCAGAGAACTGTGGGGGTGGTATATAAATGTTGGAGTTTTCAAGTTGGAAAAATATTTCCTTTTGTCCAGATGTAGCTTTTATCCATCTCAACAAAGGTGAGACTTGGACATTTAGACTCCCTGGTTTGGGCATTCTTTTCTTTGAACTCTATGCCAAAAGATCCCTCAAGAATAGTTTTGTACAATAAATGAACCAAAAAAATCCCCAGGCAACCAACAGCTCTTTGGGGGCAGTGGAACTCGTATCTAGGACCCACAAGCCAGGAAGAAACAAGGCATAGCCAAGAACAAACAGCCTATGCTTACAGTAGAGATGTGTTCACATCCAGCAGAACCGGGCTCACAACAGTACAATAAATTAGCACAAGAACCTACTGAACACCTGCAGAGTTGTTGATGGGGCAGATTAGAGCAAGGGGTCACCTACCCCCATACAGGCAGCAAAGGCTCCCTTCGAGCCTGCCAGGAGGAATATGTAGATTCATCAGCCAAGACAGTTGTATCAGCAGTTCCTCTTGCAGGACTGAGACAAAGAAGTCACTTAAACACCAGTCGATTGCGAAGTGCACATCAGGGCACAGAATAGGCACTGAACTGATCAAGCACTTATCTAAACTGCACTTCCAGGCAGCAGCAGGCCAACTCCAAACCGAATCCCATGAAGGAGAAAATCTCACTCTGTGAAGGTGCCAGCCAAATCCCAGGAGGGTGAAGGACCCAACTTCTACCAAAGATGACAGTTTTCACTGTCACTTCCTCTAGTCAAGCCATCCTAAAACTGCGCTGAAGAACTCGCCTTATCAGTGAAGATTAAATGGCCTCTGTGATCATAACTGATCACTGATAAACAGGTTTAATCAACTCAAGCATGTTCCGATCTTTTTCTGAAACAAGCTGTCATATGGCAAAGCACTGGGGCCCAGCAACCTCGTGTTTTGAAGCATGTAGGGCCACTGCAAATAAAGTGTTCGCTGCCACACAAATTCCAGTTGCCCTTGTTTGGAAACACTCCCCCCACTCCTCCCAAGAAGTCAGTGACCTTTTTTAAACGTGGTGTATTTTCCAAATACTAACTTAGACCATGGTTTTTTCTGCTCAGCTGGTTTGGAAATACCACTGCTAGCAGTGGAAGTTCTACTTTTAAATGAATAGAAACAGGGCATGAAAGTCACATACAAGACTAGAAGACCAAAGCCTTACATGAAGATACTTAAACAATAAAACCTTTACAGTACAAAACATTCCTAGGGGATTTTACAGTCTCAAATACAGGGAAGGTAAAAAGCTGCTAAAGCCTTGGAAGAAAGACATCAATTGAAATGAAACCAAGCACAAAACAAATACAGCACTTAGAAAAAGCACAATCCTAAAAGCCCTGGACAGGTGAGAACAATGGTTATTTGGGACTAAAAGGCGACAAGAGTGCTGAAAACCTTCCAAAGGACCTTAGGGAATTTTATTATTGTGCTGCATTTTCTAGGGTTTATCCTCTAGCATTTTTAATTCAGTGACATGCTACAAGTAAGTGTTGGGTGCAATGACAGGTCACTAAGCATTTGCTAAATTCAAGGATGCTTCTCAACTATCTGTATTTGAGAAGATTCAACTATAAGGTTTTTTGAGAATTTGAACAAAGTTGACATTACGCCTGACTATTTTGTTTTGTTTTTAAATCACATTTGCCAGCTTGCAAGCTATTAGGAAACACCTTCTTTTCACTGAGGGGGGGAAAAAAAAGCATTTTACTTTTACTGCAGTAGGGACCGATTCCAGACCAACAGGCCAAGCTAGAGCAGAGGTTGCATGAGCTGGGCATGTTGCACTGGGCTGTCCCCCAGCTACACACATGATCACAGACCTAGGTGCAGAATGATTCCTTGAAAGACAACAGCTCTCCACCTGCTGCTTCATTTGACAGGGCTTCGAGCACAGGAAATAGCACATTTACTAACCTTGGCTTCTCTGCATCTAGTGTTCAGCTCAGCCAGCCAAGTCATTGAAGCCCTAATAGCAGTATTTATTCTTCTGGCAAGTGAGGAGACATGGAGAAAGCGGGGAGGAAAAGACAGAAGGCACCCCAGAAGAGGAGCAAGGAAAGCCACACAGATAAATGAAAGGGTGCAGAGCACATTTTCCAGAAGGCAGAAATTCCCACATCCATTAGGACTTGCTGTCTAAGTAACAAGAGTTCCTGGCAGACACAACTGACTTCTCTGGAAAAAATGTTTGTTTTAATAAATGACATGGGGAAAGAAAATAAAAGGCAAAACAAAAGAGAGACATCAAAAGAACAGAAGCTATGCAAAAACAGGAGGCAAGGGCAAAGGCCATTTGTCCTCCCCATCTATGGAAAAGTGATGCCACATGACAAAGAAATAACGATAGTGAAGGGCACCTGGGGATATTTGCTCCTTACAGACCTCCAGGATAACTGCCTACCTTTCCCCAGAATCCTTTCTCTAAGCCAAAAATATAAATAATGGCCGCGAAAGTAAAAGCATTTATAAACCCCCTGCCTCTCCACTGCTAATCAGTGGCCTGATCATTCATTTTTTCAAATTACAACAGTAAAACAGAGTTAGAAATGTGGAGAAAAGCTTTTGTATCTGCTGATCAAGCAAGACAACTTTTTTCAAACTGCCCTTCTGACTCCAGTGTATCAACAGTTTGTCCTCCCTGCCCCATGACTACATCTGACGCCACCGCCCTGGCTTATATCACAAGTTGAAAAGTGCTAGTCAGACTCCAAGATAAACCTGTCAATAGCAAGGCACAGACATTCACATTCTTCCCTACCTGCTTGTGAATATCAGCTGTTTGGGAGCAATTCCTTGAAAAGCTTTTACTGAGGGAGAAAAGGAAAGGGGGATGCAGAGAGCATTTCAAACAGAAAAAAAACCCCAGGGGGGAACCCCACAAAGACTGCAAAGAGAAAATAAATTTTAAAAAGCCTGTCCCCATCAGGTCCTCCCAGCAACCTTCTTTATCAGAGGTTCATTGTCAATCAATTAGCCAAGGCAGCAGGGGTCTGTAGGAAGGGGGGTAGCTTGAGAGACAATGGTCTGCCCTGTTGTATTACTATTTAATCACTTTTCCTAAATAAATAAAGCAGCCCTGAGGTGCTGTCATGTCAAGGGAATTTATAACAAAAAACCCCTTCATTTTTCATTGGTCATTACTTTTCCTTCCCTCCCACCCCTGCAGGACTAGAGAGGGTTATTACTGTAGCCTTAAGTTCCATCTTTGTGTTGCTTGCCTTTGATTCCCACTCGGACCTTGCCACTTTCTGGCACTAATTTGTCAGGCTGAACAAAGGAGGGATTTGTACCTCCTGTAAGGTCTCAATTAGGAAAGGCTTCTGCTGTATTATGTGCCATTGGGACAGGACACAAAGACGGTAATTACAGGAATTTGCACTAAATGGCTGAAGAATTCACAGCAAAACTTTTCTTCCTCCCCCCCTCCTCATCTTTCTCCAAGCTTACCCCTCCCAGCAGCCCTGGGGAAAACCACTCTCAATGCCTGCAAGCCGTAATTACCAACAGCAGGCCCCTCAGGTTAAACAGCAGCCCATGCCCGGAACGGCACAACTGCCCGCAGGGAGCAAGGAACAAGGAAAAAGGCTCAGCTTGCTCGTGTGCCTCCTCAGCACAAACTTTTCTGAGCCAAACAAGTTTCCCCAGTTATAACTAATATTATTTATTTCTTTGCACCATGGTAACAGCTCCAAGTTCCAGCCGGCTCTAAGGGTCCCAGGAAGTGGCAAAGGATCTGCTCCCACAGTAAGTGCTGTGAATCCCCATCCTTGGGGACAGAGAATCCCAGTGACCAGCTTCCCACAGACCCTCCACAACTCACATTTCTCTGCACAAGAACATTTGTTCAGTTTGGCAGACTAAAGAGAGACCACAGGAGTACTGGGAATGCCTCAGGTGTATCAGGAAAAGACATCATGCAACTCTGGTCAGAGCACCTCATTTTTGCAGGGAATACACGAGTGAGTACAGATTGATCATCCCATGTTTGGGAGAGGGAACCCATCCTTTCCCAGAGAAAAGTCTGCTCCCATACTACATAAAGCAAGACTAAAACCTGCTGCACATTGGAGACATGTATACTTCGTTGCCATCCCAGGGCCTGATCCTATTTTAGAGGAGATAATTGAAAATATTCACTTGAAACTCTCTGGAACCTCAGTCAGAGAATGTAGCAAAATATAAAAAAATGACATCAAATCATACAAATGTGGCCAAGAACAGAGGCAAAGCCCAAATACTGTAACCAAAAACTGCAATGATGCCGACCTTCATGATGCCCCAGCTGCCATGCACTGTGAAGAGACAAGCAGGAACATGACCTGCAGGTGACTACCCAGAGAGCAACAAATCCAGCTTGCACCCACAGTAAATTTTGAGGGCAGTCCAGTACTTCTAGGGCCCAGGTCTCCCCTGGAAGGGATTCAGGCCAGCCAGCAGGTTCTGGGCCCACAAAGATACTCCCCTGAGTCATGTGTGGTTCCAGAGCAAAATGAGAACCCCACCCCAAAGCAGCATGGGGAGGAGGCAGGACCATCACAGCTCCCATAATACACGAGAAAAACTCTGCAAAAGAGCTGTTTCTGATTGAGCAGACAATTTCTAAGTGAGTGTAACTAAAGCACCTCTACAGTGTCCTGCATCAAGAAAACAGCTCAGCCACCCTGTAGGGCAGTCCTGGCCCATGTAGTGCTGTATGTGCAGGATCTAAGGTTTCAGCACTGCTCATCAAAACAGATGAACCTCTGAATATCCCACAGGTTTTTCTCCACATTTTACTACAGCCACGGTGAGAGGCAGGGAACAGCTGTGCTGCTAAAACACGCACATGCTCTTTCCAGTGATTTTCTTTTCCTGCAGAAGGGGTGTAGGTGCAGATGCTGCAGCCTGATTGCTCACCTGCACACTTGAAGCTCTGAACTGTGAGCCCTCTCTCTAGAGACAGTGTGGTCAGGATGCTCAGGAAGCTGGTGGTCACAGACTGGCGCTTGGTCTTTCTAAGATCATTTCCAAACGGCCGATCTCCAGGTTTGCTCCTAAGTGTAACCTGTGGGTTTTGAGTCAAGCTTCGAGTAGCATTGGCTGCTGCTTTCAGTGCCTCCATCCACTCCTGGGCCCTCTGACGGGTCTCTGCACGCAGGCGCAGCACATCTTGGGGAAAAATGACCTGAAAGCACGAGTCACAGCCATCCTGAGTATCTGTCTGGACCGACAGGCACACATCGACATTGTAGCTCAGCAGGGGATCTTCATCAAGCCTACCAGGTTGGAATGCCATGAGATAGGACCTGTTCAAGACAAAAGTAAACGCCTTCCAGTTATTCTGGACAGTTAACCTGTAAAGAGTCCCTGATTTGAGAATATTTTGGTACTCTTTAGTGTTTTCAGTCAAATTCATGGATAGGAAGAGCTCCATAGGCTTCTCTAATAATCCATTGGTTTGAGAAAGGTCACTGTTATTTTCAGGCTTTGGCACATTCTCCAGTTTCTCCTGCTGTCTTGTAAAAGCAGGCACAGAAGCACGCACCGCTTCCCAAAGTTTCTGTCCCCAATCCATAGTCTCCCACGAGGACTCTGCCTTCAGCTGTAGCTGTGAGCTGTCTGACAGGACAGTGTCCACCACCTTGGTTTCAATGCCACCAGTAACAGTGACCCTTTGAAAACGCATGAGTGGATACACTGTGGGAAGTGTCTGGTTGCCACTGCTGTCCAAGCAATACAGGTACAGTTTGTACTGGGAGAGCTCAGCGTAACAGGTTTGCCAGTAGCTGTCATTGTCTCTTCTAACTTCTAAGTATCCCTTCTTCAGAAGATTTGGGAACACTGTCTTGTGTTCTGGAGGAAACAAAATGAGAATATTACGATTAATTACTTCTTTTTAAGTTGTCTCAAATTACTGCATCATTCCAGCTTCTACATCTCTCCTACCCATACACAGCATATCTGAGGGTAGGATCACAGAGCCTTCATCTAATAGGTTACGATTATCAAACACAAGCACTGACTCTACATTTGAGCCACCGAGAACACAGCACTTTTTACCCAGAGGTACCAAAACACTTTACAAAAAGGGAACATAACAATTTTCCTGAGACATCCAGGACAACAGTGACAGAGCAACAAAACACTGTAAGTCTCCCAGAACCCAGTCCAGAAGTGGATAATACTATCAAGTAATCTATTGCCAGCTAAAATAGATTTTGACAGTGAGAAACACATACAAATTAAAATACCTTACCCTCTCTTTCCTGTTCCTTCCCAGGCTCAACTTCATGTTTTCACACACACCACCTCTGCCTCCCCCATCTTAAGTAGCTCAGAGGAAAAGGGAATAGTGGTATCTGGTCAGCTCCTCTCTGCTGCTCCTTCCTTTTCACACCTTTTCCCTGCAGGGGCTGCAGTCCTTCAGGTTAAACATGTCCCTGCACGAGCTCTCCATGGCCATAGTTCCTTCAGGAAATCTCCACACTCCACCATGGGATCCCACATGGGGCTGCAGGGAGATCCTGCTCCACCATGTTCTCCCCAGGGGCTGGAGCACTTTCTCATCCTCTGACCCTCAGCTGCTCTTGACACAGCTGTCAGTGCTGTGCCCTTTCTGAGATGTGCTCTGCCAAAGAGGCCCCACCTGTGGCTGATGGGCACAGCTGTGTCCTGTGGAGGGGCTGCTGGAACTGGCTGGAACAGCCCTGCTGCCAGCACTCAGGTACAGCACCTGGCACCTGGACGGACCCGGGGAATGCAGAACTGTGCCCAACACAGCAGCTTCTTACCACATTTCAACACGACCTGGGACCACAACATTTTGTGCAGCGCTGTTTACTCCGGAGTTTTGCTGATTTATGAGAATCAGGTCAGGAGTAGCAGACACAACCAAAACTGAAAAGTAAGAGGCTGCCCAGAGAGATTCAAACACACACACCCAAGCATCTCAGCATTTCAGGTACTTTGGAGCAGACCCTTTCACAAACCCCAGCTCAAGGCAAAGTCATGGGGAATTTCTTCATCCACAGAAAACCAACCATACACAAGTTACTCCAGGCACTAAAGTGATGCAAATTTAGAAGGAATTATCTAAAGCATTTCTGAATTTAAAAAAAGGTTTCCATGCAAAATTTGTTCCAATCTGGTTTGCACCACCTCAGCCACCACATGCAAGTATCATATTTTCATCTTGGGCTAGTTATGTGGCTCTATGCAATTTCTGTTGGTCCCTGCATAAATCCAGAGGCATTCACTGTCACACTGGAGTACCAACTGTAACACTTGGCACCCCAAAACAACCCAGGCCTGAGGAACAAACTCTTACTCCCATCTGAGCTCTACTTCACCTTTCCAGTAACGGTACCTGTGATGCGTCTTGACTTACAGTGACAGAATTAGCAGACACAAGTAAAGGGCACTGCCTCCGATTGTCCATCTCCCTTAGAGTCTGCTATTCCTGGCACAACAGCAAGGTAGCCACCTGGAAACAGCTCCTCATCCACTCCCCAGCATAATTAGGTCACAACAAAATCAGCATCAATTGACCTTAACACACAGCATTACAGACCACAGCAACACAAGAGCTGTTCTACTCGAGATTTCTGCCCTGGGGCTGACAGCCTTTGAAACAGGGATAGCTGGAGGCATAAAACATTTTCAGCATCTCAGTTTAACCAGTTACACTCATGTTAACAGGCCACGCCCTAACAAGCTTTAGACACCATCTCTGAGTATACTGAGGATGTCTTCAACACAGAGCTAAGAGAACAGAAACATCTAGACTGGATGAAGCTTGGAAACAAAACCAGGTTGGAAACTACCATCCCCATCCGTACTGGGCTTCCCAGCTAATACAGCCAAGATTGCTGACCAAACTGCTCTCACCACTGCTGGCTAAGGGGTGAGTCTGTCTGTCCTCCTGGAGCACAAGCAGAGTCAGGGACTCTTGACAATTTGAGGAACTTAGTTACTGTCCAGGGGCTTCTGATACCAACTGGTACAACCCTGGACTGTAACCTTCATTCTAAGAAGATGCTCCTGCCCTTGGCTGGAAGTACTCCTGTAGCTAATTCTGTTTCCTCTATGGGCAGGAGAAAGAATCAGAATAGCAGCAGTGTAAAGGCTTTTGCCAGTTCTTCAGCAAAGACCAACTTTGAAGGATTTAAAAGGATTAAGTAGACAAGCTCCAGTTAAACTTAATGAACATACGTGAAAAGTAATTGTTTGATATACTTAATGTCAGTATGGAAATCTCATGGGGGTTAAAAATGGGGGAAGGATGCTACCTTGCAGCCACACTAACGAAAAGGAGGCACTTAGGTTTCACTTTGACAGCTCAGCCTCAGCTTCCCCATTCACCCAAATACTCAGAATGGAGCCTGGTTTTAACACCATTCTCAAAGCACTCCATCTACAAAGATTTCCTGCAGATATGGTTAAAACCATAACAAAAATTTTTTAAATCGCTACTTTGGCACTAGGTCTAAAAAGGTCAGTATAACTACACCTTGCATATCAATAAACTACTTGAGAGTATTTCAGCTAAATACGAAAACTGGAAGACTAATCTATAACCCAAAATGGTAGAGAAAAAGCACACTTTGATAGCCCAAATGGATAGATATGCACACACATGGACACACTAAAAGAGAACCAATTTTGTTCACCGTACATCTCTGGCCCTGACATTCATTAGTATTTCTGTGCTAACTCAAAAGCCATTAATTTCTCTGAAACCCACACTAATCCCTTTGTAGTGCAGATAATGGACAGCCATTCTAGAGTCATCTTCCCTTTCTATTAGTCCAATCAGGGAGGCAGCGCTTCTGCAGCTCCAACTGCAATCTCTCTCGCTTCCATCAAGTACAGATGACAGTTCAAGCTTCTCCATAATAAGACAACTCATAACCTTCCCCCAGTCACCCCTCCTTCATCTGCACACAGATTTGCTTGTCCTTTGTTGAGTTAGAGAAAGGCTATCTCTCTCCCTGTCTTTCACAGAGGCACTCCCCTCTCCCTCCTTCACCCCACTCCTTCCCTTCAAGCCCTGTGAAATTGGCTCCAGTGGCTCTCGCTCTAACTGGGACAGAACCAGCAGCCACCTTGATTAACATTCAAATGCCTCGTATTGTTTAGGTCAGGGCAATAGATGCTGGCAGAGACAGGCTGAATCCATATGCTACACATACACACACACCTTATGGCTCTGCTCCTTTATCTCCTCCATGAGCAGTGTGCCAGATAATATCTTCTTACTCAGAGAGCAAATGGCACCATCTCTCTATCCACCTTCCAAACCGAAACTGCATCTCTTTTCCTCCTTATGGACACAGGCAGAGTAAATTGAAGAAGAGCAAAAAAAGTAAATAATCACAGTAAATGGCCCACATCTGAGCCACCTGGAGTTATAATTTCAAGGAAAGAGGTGGAAGAAGGCAGAGGAAAACAAAGAGAGACTCAGCAGCTGGGGACAGAATAATTATCTTCCTCAGCACCTCTCCTCTCCCTTGGGAACTTCCCGCTTGTCCCAGGTAGGAACCCAGCACACAGCACTGAAAGCAGGACAGCCTAGCACCCACCTACCACTCGCCACACTTGGGGGCAGCTGGTGCAACCAGCATCCCTGGAGAGAGAGGCCAAATGTTATATCCGCATGTCCAAAAGATACACGCTCAACTGACTGTAATTGCATCTCAGTTGGCATGGCAGGAAAACTTACTCTTTTTCCACCAAGCGTTTCTGACAACAGTCATTCCAAGTAACTTGGAAAAGAGCAGAAGCAGAGATGCCTAGTTTGTGAGGAGTTTGCATCTTGAGGGGCACTCCTCTCTGAATTCTCTAATGCTTAGTAAGTGATGAGTGTAAGTTACAGAGTTTTTGTCAATAGTTTTCCTCTCTCATTTTTACAAAACTGAGCATTTTTACAAAACATGTTTGGGACCTAAAATGCTCTCAAATTGGGTTGGGCTAGTCACCTTGGCAGGATTTGCTTGATCAGGACAAACTGTGCCTCAGATCCACAATGTCCACTATCTTCCTACTTAAAAATACAGTGTTTTTCTTCCCACCTGTTTTCCCACCTGGCTCTGCAGATACATATCTTTCGGTTTGTCACTGTGCACGTGCTCAACACAGTGACAGCTCTAGTGCTCCCCAAGCTCACAGGCACAGCAGGCAAACCAAACAGCTACCTGGAAAAAGTACTATAGCACCCACACTGCCAGGAGTGGTGGTGTTTGAAAGATAACATCCACACGACTATCAAACCATGCCGTGTTTAAAACACTGTGTTTCAAAAATCCAAGCCAGCCTTCACCATATATTACAGAAGAAGTATTCTCTCTTTTTTTGCCAGGCCACATGTCCAGAAATACAAGAGCCTGCCTTGAGTTTGCTTACAACTTCTGTCTTTGCTAGCTCTGCTTCCCACTTGTGTCTCATAGCACAAACAGGGTCTATTTCTAGCACACGAGCCATTTTACCAGCAGGCCTAAGAAGATACTGCCCCAAAAGGCACAGCTTCTTTTCAGCTCCTTTTCTTTCTCAGCACATGGAAAGGATCCAGTGTCATTTTACTTGTATTAGTGGTGGAATTGGCAGTGCTGGGTTAACAGTTGGAGCAGATAATCTTAAAGGTCTATTCAAATCTAAATGATTCTATGATTCTATAAAAAAGCAAGCAGGAGGAACAGATAAGCTCATAGTATTGAGGATACTATGAAGGTAAGGAAAAAAAAAGTGAAGAGTTCATCTATGCAGTAACTGAGACAGCTTCGGAGGACTGGGAGACCTCTGCAGGCTCCAGAGGGAAGTCCTTTGCCGCACTGACGACCAACAGGAGTTGCTGAAGGTCCTCTCAGTATCTCATTGCATTCATTTAATTTGGATTAAAACCCTGAAAAGGGATGTCTCCTAAGGCTGCAGCCATTATGACCCCTTCAACCACTGCAGCAGGTTTTATCCAACCTCAAAATACATTCTTCCATCTTTTCTGAAGAATAATTAGTAGTCACAGATACACACATCTGCAAAACCTAGTACTTTCCTTTTTGCGCTTCTCTTTTCAGCTCAGCTCACAGTAGCAGCAAACTCTTTGTGAGGCTCTCTTGTAAACACAGAGGGAAGAAATAGCATGGCTACCTTGTAAAACCTGCAGAGCAGCTGAGCAGAACAGGTAAAGGAAACAGGTAAAAAAAGTGTATTTTCAGAGTACAGAAGCTCTCCTTCCTCAAAGAAGGTACCCCTGCCTTCAAACATTCCATACAGAAAGGCTCTTGGAGGGCACACAGCAAGCACTGACAACCTCGAGAAGTGGGTCCATGGGAATTTCATATCACAGAATCACAGCTTAAGCTTAAAACACTATTAGGGACATGTAAGGACGTTCAATGGCTACATTTTAATGGAGTTTCTGTGGGCACATGAAGTTGTTACACATCAAGTCCAACCCAGGAGATGTTCAGGATACAGCTGACAAAAACTAAGAGCTCTGTCTCCAGACCTGTGGATGCACTTCTATTCTGCGTCCTTTCCATAGAAAGGATATAGAACAGAGACCCCACTCTACAAGAAGCAATACATCTCCCTAAACAAACATAACAGCAGGTATACTTGCTTTTGTCAACCAAGAACACCCTTCTCTGGGATATAGCAACTATGTCACAATATAACACAATAACCTACCTGTTTGTACCTATATATACACTTATACACACACACATCTCCCCAAACACACTTAGGCACCTGCTTTTCACGTTTCAATATAGCTGACTTACCTGGAAAAGCCAACACAAAAAGTTCGTTTTAAGCCTTATCAGGCCACCTACTCATAACTGGAGTCAATCCACCATATGCATACATGCATGCTTTCACAATCCCTTGATTTTCAGTTAAGCCCTGCCTTTATTTAGATTATAAAAATCTTTGTGGCACTAGCTGCTTTTCTTCTTCGTAAGTGCCCAGTCCACTTCTGGCATCTACAAAATAAATCACAGAGATGGAGACACTGGGTCAGTGTTTCCAAAGCCCTGAGCACAACTTCTTCCAGTGCAGTGCTTAGGAAAGGAAAAGTAAGAAGTATCACTTGCTGAAACACCGCTTCATATGGCTCACTGGAGACGCCTGCCCCAGTCTGATAACAACACTTTCTGTACCCCTCACAAAGCTGGCAGGGATGCCTCAATATTGACAAATTGAGTGCTTTAGTTTCTGTTGTTTATGGACTGAACAGTCAGCATCACTTAAAGAGAGCAGAGATCTCAGGCCTTACAGTAAAGCTCTGTACACCCTCCTTTTAATGGCCGCTCTTTCACTTTATGAAAACTGCTTTTGTTTAGATTTGCCATTCTTCCAATAACTTCAGCATTCAAAGCTTTTTTTAAGTTTGGGAAAATCAATCAAGGAAATGATCAGAAATACACAGCAAATGAATTTTTTTTTCTTGAGTCAAACTGAACAAGATAGAAGCAAAAAGCAAAACAAGCTCAGTTTTTTAAACCATAACAGAAATCAAGTTTAAAAAATGATCCTTAGGCAGGCAAACACACAGAGCCACATCAAAGACAACACAGCCATACTGATTTTTCTCCTTTTAAGAGTTACCTCACAGTTGGGTTTTGGGTGGTATTTTTGTGGGTTTTAACATCCAGCTCCTCTTTCAAGACAAATATTAAAACCAAACAGGAAACTCCTCACATAAACAGAAACAAAGCACCAGCACAAACCTGTGTTTCCTTGGATGTCCTCTCCCTTGGTTAATGCCAGGTAGGAGAGCAGAGCACAGTTATTGTCCTGACCAGGTGCAGGTGGCTGCTGCAGGGAGGTGCCTGTGAAGACCACTCCCCAGTTTACATGGCTGATATCAGAGCGTGACCTGTTGTGTCCTGGTTTGAACATGGAGGCTTCCTCATTCTGCACCAGGATGTCATTCACTGAGCGAGGCCTATCTCTCCGCCGCTGGCAGATCTTGAAGATATTAAAAGCCGTGGTCTCCCCTTCCCCTGCCCAAGCAAGGTTATCAGCAGCTGTTCTCCTCTGCGCTGTGAGTTGGTCTTTACCAGGGAACGCTGTCTGAGCTTTGGTTTCCAAGAGGCCATTTTTGCAGTGATCCCAGATGAGGCTACTTTTGGCTAAGGAGGCGACATTCCTCAGGTTCCTGCTCTCTGTTATCTGATCAAATACCTCGTGCCCAACCAGTTCAGGGACCTCCTGTACACCATACACCTCAGAGGGCTGCACAATCTTTTCAAGCTTAGTATCAAAACTATTGAAAAAGTCTTCAGTCACTTCCAAGGCAGGGCTAATGTCATCCACTTCAAGAGCCTCCATACCCTTTGCTGCTGTGGGCTCAAGGCGTTGCGAAGTGTTAAGAAGATACCACATCAATATTGAGAGAAAGACCTGCTTCACATCAGTCCTTGGCACACCATGAACTTAGATGTGGTGGGCAAATACAGTCACCAACCCCAAACCATAGTGGTAGGAAGTAACCAACTCAATTTGTCTTCAGAGGGAAGACCTAACACCCACTGAACAAGTGGGCTATGTTCCCTGTAAAAAACAAGCTCATAGTGATGAAGAGTACCTGTAAAGAAACACAAAACATCACATCAGTTAAGAGTCTTCCCAGGTAAATATGTTTAATCCAATGACTCCTTTCACAGTCATAGCCCCTTCATTCAATTTTGTCCTTCAACTGGCACCAATATTATCTTGTATGCAGAAACCCTTTGTGGTTTCTGTTGCACACTCTGTATGAACTCTGTGTATAATCACTTTTTGAACTGAAAGCTGCAGAGAGCAGGATGGGGCACCAGATGACAGGAAACCAAAGTGATTTATCAACCAAGTTTTAGAAAGCTGCACTGAGAGGTAGCCACCTAAGGAATGCTTCATACAGTTTCCCTTAGGGCTCTAAGAAAAAGTTGATAAACTACAGGGTCGCAAAATAGGCCAACCAGCCTCAAATAGTTTGTCTTTTTGTCCTAGATTGCTTGAACTCCCAATTTTATGGAGACCAGCATGAGTTTTACAGCGGCTTCTTTGCCTACTCGTCTGCATGAACAGAACTGTGACATTTATCAATTAAACCAGTGCTACAAAGCTGCTGCACAGAACTGCATATAGTTTCTTTCCAGAATATCACCGTGAACCTAAGTGAAGCCATGTAGCAACCTAAGCCCCAGAGAAACAGTGCATCCTACCAGCAAAACAAAATACACTATATCCTGCACCGTCTCAAATCCGCAGATCTTTACTTCCAAACTCTTGATTAACTAGTCAAAACATAAGACAAGCAAAGAGATTTAAGGCTAGAACTACTGAGAGCTGTATTCATCACCTGAGCTTACACCTGTAAGGAGGAAAGGAGGAGAGTTTCTATTCCCTGTGGTGCAGTAAGGGGGTGTCCCATTGCTGACTTCTGTCACACCAAGTTTGCTGCCATACAGCTTCTCACTCTTGAAGCTCCATCCACAGTGCTGCCATGCTGAAAGGAAATGCATGGTAGGTATGTTTAAATTGGGGTAACCTGTCAAATGAACCCTGCAAGTTCTTGGGACCTGGAGACTGGGCATTTGT